>NW_019416861.1:212133-237033 GCF_000390285.2 Anoplophora glabripennis
TTTTACCTTGATTTATGAAAATCTGGCTCCAGATGTGTGATTAATGAAGGTGAGATCAACCAGCAATCCTTATGATGCCAAATTTTACTGAAATCGGTGGATTTCAAAAAAGTACACCCGCCATATTGGATCAGCCATCTTGAATTATTACAATGTGAATTCATATTCCCAAAAAACCCTTTTATTCAAAATCTGGTCAAAATCCGCTCAGAATTTGAAAATAGCGATTCCTGCTCGGTTTTTTGAGGTTAGAAAAAAACACACATTCTAGCTCAATTCTGACAGCGGATTTGAATTCAGCAGAGTCTTTTGCATAAGAATGTACTATTTGATGAGGAAATAAATTTTTTTCCAAATTTTCCGAGTAAATTTTCATCAATTTTCACTATTTTTCACAAGTTTTTTGAGGTTAGGAAAAAATTGTGACGTGATGGGCCAATTCTGAAACCAGATTCGTGTTCAGGAGGCCAAATTACTACGAAAAATATATGTCGCATAAAAAGTATACCCAACTTTTTTTTTCTGTGTGGCTGTGTTATCCTCCATTAAAATGACTTATTTGTTCAAAAAACTTAGGTATATGTACATTTTATTTTATAAACTATTGTAACTATTTTATAAAAAATGGTAACTGTAAAATGAATTTTTGCTTATGTTTTTTTTTAAATTAAAATTTGCAATCTTGTTTTGACAAACAATTTACAACTAATTAAACCAATTTTAAACCAATTTTAATAATATTTTGAATCCACCGCGGGTTCTCTCTATTTCTTTTCTCAAGGAATCCAACGTGGTAACCCTTTTTTAAAAAAGGAAAGAAACGGCTATTTGACATATTAAAAAAATATATAAAATTTCAAGAGGCATTTAATATACTTATAATCGCGTCACCTAGGCAAGTAACAACTGATCTCAATAAATTTAAATCTATAGAAGAATTCGTTTGTCGAATGTATTCCTTAAAAACGAAAGATGACGTCAACAAAGGAAGATTGGAAATTTTCGAAAAAAAAATAAAACAAAAAATCAAAACGAGGTTTTATCGAAAAAAAATCTGAAGAGTTTCGATGCTTCCGGTCTACCTCCAATGAAACAAATGCTTTATCAACAAGTAAGAAGAACTATATATATAAGCAGCATTTGGTGTAACACCCATTTGCGATCACCAACTGAATGGCATCCAAAAGATTGCGGTTGGACCATAATAGATAATAAATACGCACATTACTGGTTTGATGGCCCCGAAAGCCCTTCAATTGGAGAATTATCCTTTGGTACGTATTTTTACATCATAAACTGAACCTTATGTATGTATGTATTTACTTATGTAAATTTTATTTCAATTTTTTATTTAGATTCCGATGTAATTAATGCAAATTCTGGGGAAGCTGAAGAGAGCGAAGAAAGCTCAATGAGCGAGAGCGATGAGAGCACTGCCGACGAAGAGGACAAAGAAGATGATTAAACTATTATTATATCATATATACTATAATTTTTTTCGTAAAAAATAAGAATTTTTTAATTTTTTTTCAATAAACGAAAAAGTCATTCTGAAATAAGCACGTCCAATTTTTATAAGGATTGATCATATAAGAAATTAATTAATCAATAATTTTATAACAAATTAATTATCAATTTTTAATATTTACTATTCGGTTTTAACAATATTATTCTGCATTATCCACTTAATAAGGTACAATTGAAATGCAGCAATTTTAGTTGTGTTAATTAATTTTCTAAATGTTCAGATAATGCATATATACAATTTTTTTGTAATTGTATAAAAAAATGAATTTAAATTAGTCATATTTATTTTGAAGCTTGAGAAATTTAAACAAATTTTTTTTTAATCATATTTTTTTCATTAAATATAATTTTTCTTCTACATCATGTGTAAGTATTGAAACCGCAAAATTTTATCGTTTAATTTTGTCGGACAAGCAAAAAAAACGATAATTTTGTCGGACAATTCAATTCTCAAATTAATATTACATTTTTTAAATAATGACGCTTTTGTCTGACAGCTGGTTATAACCAACCATGTTGTCGTTAAATCGACATCTACGGGGCGTCGGACTGCAAAAACTTCTCAACAATTTTGTCGGACAATAAGATACTTTCATTTGAAATCTTATTAGCAAACCCTCCCAGAAAAATCAGCTTGCTGGTTGGCACCAACCATAATATCACCAAATCGACATATTTGGGATGGGGGACAATCTCAAAATGCCAAAATATTTGTCGGACAAATTTTTTGGAGGGTTTAAAAAATATATATCTCATTTAAACTTAAAAAAAAGTGCTGGTCATAACATTTTATGTTTATGCCAGATTGACATGTTTTCCTGAAAATCACGGGAAAACTTACCACTGTTGAATTTTTCTCGTAGTCAAATCTTAGGAGACTCGCACACTTAAGCTGCACGCAAAGTTACAGCTTGCTGGTAATCATTTTTTTTTTACGTGGGCCCGTGAAGTATAGTATCTTATGCAGTATTTCAAGAGAATTGCAATTATCGAAAAAAAAATATGTTTCTATTGACATTAATCTTTATAGTATTGGATTTTTAAAATTTAGTCGTCGTTTAGTTTTTTCTATAGGATCAAAATCATTAATAATTGTTTAACAAAATATTAATGAATACATACAGTAAAGAATCATTATAATCAAAATTAACATTTTACAGCAGCGTATTGTAAATAGTCAAAATAATTTATTTACAATCTGTATACGTTTAAACCCTATTCTAAATTCTTGCTTTTTACTAAATTTTTATCTACCAATATAATTTATCCCGCCATATTCCTACGAAGCCATAGACGTGAATCGCCGACGGTGTGCTGATAGTGAAGGGAAACCGCTTCAGGTTTCGAAATTTAGAAACGAAAAAGTTTTCCAAATATACTGAAATTCGAATTTAGACAGGGGGAGATAAAAATCACATCGGACAGCCGCCCAGATACCAGTATGAGATGCAAAGACTGAAAATTTAAGGTGAAGATCGCTACAGTTCCTCTGCAGAACTATCATAGGAGGTGTTCGAACATCTACTCTAGTACTTTACAACCAGAGACGGATATCTGGCCAGTATATGTTGTAAGCTACTAAGAGTGACCGCAAAAACAGCATATTTTTAGCCTATTTTCTCACCCTTGCCAGAGACCTTAAAAAAAATCCTAAAAATATTCTGCATATGTCAAATTATTGATAATGAAAAATCAAGACGAGCATATTTTTTAGTTTTTCGAAAAATGTCGAATATCACCCCTAATTAGGGGTTGATATGATGACGCAAAACTGAAATGTATGAATAATATCAATAAGAATAAAAGCAATTCTTATTGTATTTTTTCTATAAAATAAAATCTTACAAATAGGAAATAATTAATTTTCATGATTAATGAGGGCGTGATATAGTTGTAAGTCCACACTTAAATTCGCTAAGGGGCTTAAATCATCCCCTAAATACGGAAAAAATAAAAAATTACTTGAAAAATCAAGATTTTTCACATATCGAAACATTGTAAAATATTTTTTCCAGCGCATTGCTGAAAGTTCAGAACTTAAATCTAACTTACAATGTGACCAGAAGTTTCTGAGCCCGGGATACACCAAGCTCTAAGTAATTCGAATCCGCTCAGGACTTTCTACGCCTGCAGCGAATTCTAAAAGATAAAAAAAACTCTAAGTAACTTCCCAAACTAGGTACTCTAAAGAGATCTAAAAAATGCTTGCAAGGCAAAATCTACAGAGATAGTGATAAAGACACTCATTCTCGAAGTGCCCAAAAACATTCTAGTCGAAAAGTTGCAATAAAAACGCCAGTTGTCCTCAAAATAGAGGCTGGAAATAGTAAAACTTTGACTTTCCAAAACTAAAAAGTTCCCATTAGAAGCTGGATTTTACCAACATTCCCGTTGAGAAAAATACATTAAAAATCAATATACAAATTTTTAGATTTTACATTTTAGATTTCATTTCTCGAATTAGTTCGATTAAAACAAATTATAATAAAAATATAAAACAGTTTGTGGACAATCAGGAAAAGCATATTTACGAAATATATATCTTACCGTGTATTCCAAAAATGTGACTTGCATTTTTTTCTTGGGATGAAGCTTTCAACCAGTTGGTATATAATAAAGAGGGTGCAGTCTGATGGTGAAAGGACATTAGCGCAGCTTCTGAAGTACTGTTGTTTGGTGATATTTTCGTTGCAGGTACATAATGAAGTAGTCCTGGATCGGGTGGAACAGAACTTGACTGTCTGTATTGGTGAAGTTGTATTGAAGGACAAAGAATTCCTATAAACATACATATCATAACTAACTGAGTAAATAAGGGAATAAATAAGTAAATATATCCAGGGTGGTCCATTAATTTGGTGTTATTTCTTTGAGGTATAAAAAATGGTCATATAAACCTTAGCCATATTTTAAAAGAATTATACTTGAATACACGATGTATGAAAACGTGATAGTCAAAAATTTAGTTTTGCTTTTATGAAATATTTTATATATTTGTACAGACATGACTTGGATGTAAAATTCTGCGTATGGTAGTGCAAATATTATGTTAGCATTTTATATGTGTGTGTATATGTTATATAAGTGTGTATATTGTATATTGTATACTGTGTGTGTACATCTATATTTGTATTTTTGTGTGGGCCACTGTTGTCCATCATATTGACCATTGCTATACATTCATGTAATGTCATATAAGCAAAATAAACTAAATAAATAAATAAAAAAATAGTTTTATATTTGACTGCGACACTACCAAATTAATTAAAAAGTTCCTTAAATTATGCGGAAAGCATGATTTGTTAAAATTTATATTGTGGTAATAGTTAGAACGACATTACAAAATGCAAAAGTTTACCAACGACTCAAAGTTTCTGAGCCATTAATTTTATTATATACAAGGTATTTTTTGCGCATGGCATTTTATTCTATTCAATTCTATTTATAAAATAGTTTCGATGTTTATTTTCTATACACCATGTAACAGTTACGAATGAAAAACTTAAAATACATTTCAAGACAAATTAATATAAAACTATGAATACTTTCAAAGAAATATTTTGTATTTTGGTTGTTCTAACATTACTCTTGACAAAGATCAACAGGTAAAAATGGCTACTAAAGAAAAATCTTACTATTTTCATATCTTACTTAAGATAGTCTCCATGTAAATGGTGTTAATAGATATTAAAGGAACAAATATTTTAAACGCGAAACACAAAACTTTATATATATATTTTTGTTCTGTTAATATTTATTAATACTATTCGCAAGAATAAACAATCCTAAGTAAACAGTAGGTATTATGCAGTAAACTGCATTTATCTAAACGTATCTTCTTTACAAATTGTCAGTTTACATTAAAGCGGTAAAAGTTATGCAAAAAAGTCAAGAGATCATTTTCTTTCAAAATAAAATTTGTGTTTCAAAAGTGATGGCCTCATGTTTGAGGAAAATGTACTTAGCATATCTCATATCTACAACACTGATTTGAATTTTTTTCTGTATGTCAAAAACGGTGGAACAAGTTTATACCGCGAAGTGCGATTTTGTGCTCCTGAATATCCATGGTTAAAATTTAGGATATTCTGTATAACAATTTGTTGCTTTATTTTTCTCAGTTTTTGTAATTTGTTGTTATTGTTAGGGTCAGAACACGAAGTCAACCGAAAATTCTGACTTTTAGAAGGTCAAAGTACTATGGCATACACTGGCGTGATTCACGATCCAGTCCATGTGTAATTAGCAGAGAGCGGACAATTTGTGTCTTTAACCTTGAACATAGATATGTCATTCATAAACCTAGATGCATTATCCATGACGCAGTGGCGTGTCGGGTATGCATCGGAAATTTACGTAATAATTCACGAAAATTCCAGGGTACATACATTTTTAGGCGTTATAAAATATTTAGAAAATCAGAAATTGTATACTACATATTTATTAAATAAAGTTCGGTTAAAAGTAGTGTCGTTCTTTTCAATGTAATGAATTTCCTCAGGCGACGCACATGATAGAATAGTACAACTCACGCTCCATTCATAACAGGGCTGCAGTTTAAATTCTGACCAATAGGAATTCGATAAACGCAACCGATCTCGACGGATGGACTAGAGATGGGCGCGAGTCTCATTTCATTTCTTTAAAACTAAATTAACTTAATTATTTTCTCGTTATTTAACCTGTTCACATGATTTATGGATTTTAAATAAAGGGTACAAATCTTCGGGAGGATAATACGATATATTTGCTATACATAATAATTATATTTTGCATAGTTTATACACAATACATTTTTGAACGCGTACGCATCTCTACCAAAATTTGACCTATTCTTCGGGTTAAAGACACACATTGTCATTGTAGCAAGTATTAAAATAAATTTTCATGCCTCACTTTAGCTGATTGTCATTGTGAGATTTCTCATTATATTGAAAAAAACAAATGTATGGTTTATTTTTAATAGATATTTGATTTTCATATCTTGAAAACATTAAATTAGGAATTGTACCACCTTTCCTATCTACTTTCAATAACCAAAGGGAATAAAGTAAATAAAGAAGTATTTTGTACCTACTTATTTCCTAACTTTGAGAAAATTAAAGTATATTTTAATAAGTTAATATTTATAATGAAAAAAATTACTAACCACTTTTGATTTTGTCAAGGTTTACTCATAAATGCAAAATATTTGTATTCATGCATATTTATTTAAATGAAAAAGAAATGATGTCACATTTTCTGTCTTTTGAAACGAAACGAACTTATTTCCTAACTTTGGCAGAATTAAAATGAATTTAATTTTTTTAGTTGATTAGTACTTATAATCAAATGAATTAACTAACAGCTAATTTTGATTTTGTCGCTTGACTTAGTTAATAAGAGTGCACCATATTTTGAATGCATATTCAATTAAAAAAAAAGAAGTCTAAAAGAAAAACATTTTATTAAACATATTGTACAATACATACATTTAAATACATGTTCCTTACATTGCGATATTGGCATAAAAACAAAGAACCCCGCAATGTCTTTATGAAAATGTAGGCTCGGTCAAATTGGCTGAAATTGTGGTGTTTTTGGTTTTGTTTTACTGACCAAAAGTCTTCACAGTACTTGAGTCCGAAAATCAATTATTTAATATTTATAGCGGTCTGAATCACTTCTGCTGATGATGGCTGCAAAGTAATATGAGTAGAATATCGCAATAAAAACTGTAACTTTTGTGAAATGTGACAAATACCAAACTGGTCCAAAAATGTGGAAGAGTAAACAATCTCATATTAAAACCTAGGTCACTCTGGTCCTGAAAGTAGCACCATATATTTTTCGAACTATAAGATTAATTCTTGCGTTATTCAAGTCAATTATTGATACTGAGATATACTATTGCATTTAACAGAACGATGTACAAATGTAACTATACTGTGCGGCAAGTCCAAACTTTGTCTGCAGTTTTTTAGATGTTGAAATTGGGTTTTGATCCTCTTTGGTAATCTGTGTTGTATTTCTTAGTACACAGTTTTCTAACATCTTAGTGCTGGGATATTTGCGGCAATTTGTACTGATGTAATTGCCAAAGACTTCCTTTATAATCTTCCTCTCTGGAGATCCCTATCCTCTCACCACACAGGAGGTCCTATTCAAACAAACTGTTAATAATAATTTACATAAGTAATAAAGTATAAGGAATATAGATATTGCATATTTCATTTAAAATGTTGCGAGTGTAAGTAATGTGATATCTGAATATATCAATAGCAGGAAAACCCGGAATTATCAGGAAATTTTGTAGATCTGAGGATGCTGAATATACCAGGAAATTTTTCTAATTTTACATGAAATTTTTTAAATTCTAATTGTAATCAGGTATTAAATTAATTTAAATAAACTATTAGAAATTACCCAAAAATTCCATGTTCCTCAAAATAACGAGCGTTCAAATAAAAACGTGGTCGAAGTTGGCTCTGACACATTGGACGTAGGGAGTAGCTTATAGCGACCAACTTAACCTCATTTCAGTTTCAATAACGTTAATGACTATATAACTTTATTTTAAAGAATAATCGTGATAACAATAACAAACAATTAAAGGAGCTGCGGAAAGTGAAATGAAACCAGGCTTCATCAGAAAAAAAGGTGATATTATGAAGTTCACCGTAGTTGTTTAAAAACCATTCACAAAATACAGCCCGTCGCGGAAAATCAACTTCATGAAGTTCTTGCTGACAAGTTAAACGATAGGAGAACAAACGCAAATCTTTTTCTAACACTGTGTGGCAGGTACCGACTGATACTCCCACCATTTGTGATAGAACACGTACAGAAGTTCTTGGCGCATTTTCCATTATTTGTTGGACATTTTCTTTTAATTCTTCAGTCCGCTTTTTAGGTCGGCCGCTTCCTTCTTTTCTTGTTACACTGCCCGTTTCACGAAAAACGTTAACACAACGCTGAACTGCACTTTGAAAAATTTTCTACTGAACAACGCCGGGAAATTGATTTTAAAATTCTATGAAACATTCCTCAATAGAATACTTCCATATTCCATCAATCTTGCGTCCATTTCTAAAGTAGGACTCTATGATAAACACTTTTTGTTCTTGAGAAAACACCATTTTAAACGCTTTTTAAAACGAAAATATTCAAATTGATAGCGGCGATATAGCGCTTTGACGTTTAAGTTCATTTGCTATACGCTACGCCCTACGTCCAAAATTTCAGAACCAACTTGACCACGTTTTTATTTCAACGCTCGTTATATAATTTTATAAATAATCATACTTTGTAAAGAATGGAAACTAATTTTTCTTCTTTAGAATAGAAGATTTTCGTATTCTGAAAATTTTTTTAAATCCACATATCAATATCAATTTTGTCAAAATTTGACTCGTTCATTAAAATCCGATTGTCCATGACCACTAATGAAATCTCTCGCAGACGCTTTTGTGTTGTGTTTACGTTGGTAATGTTCCAGGGTGAGTGACAATCTTATTTGATTATAAGAAAATCTATTTAGCAACTTACGTTTGTTTTTAGTAATTTCATTCTGAATCCATAAGCGAATTTGTTGTGGACTGTCATCTTTTAACACCTTATGTATGGCGGACGAAGCATAGATTTTTCCAATGAATTCTCCAAATATTGCAAATAGTTTAGTGAAGTAAATCTCTGGAGGACCAAAATGTTCTCTTAACACATCCCTTATCTGAAAATTGACTCTTATAAACACAAAATAACGAGACATTATTTCAAATACAAAAAAATATTATTTAAGTATACAAATATTTATCTTACTGATCAATCTTTACTTCTTTGGAAAGGTAGAAACGTTTTAGATTTTAATTCGTGAATTGAATAGATGTAGCATCAGTATTTTCTTATGCAACTTCGAATAACTTGGCCATATGATAATAGCTATCTCTATTTACAATAGGTTGTCTGTAATTACACAATCATATTAATTTAGAAACTGGTATTAAATCTTCACATATGAAAAAGGTATTGGACATAATAGAAAACGTATAAAAGGTGGCGAAATTCTCATCTCCGGCAGAGTATTGGTTTTTCCTCTTGGTATAGGCCTATACGAGCTAAGGCCTATGCCTTAGCTAGCAAAAGAATCCACCTTACGGAGAACTTTTAATATAAATGTAGGTGTTTCCACTTAACCACAATTGTCACCGTCCTATACCCTACATGCTCCTAGGGTTTATTAGCCAGTATTAGCCATGTTTACTCTGATAATTCAACTATCCTTACTGGATTACTTATTTTTGAATTAAATTATTTAGTTTGCTGTAGTAAATAAGTATTTGGTCAACAGAAATTATATATTTTTTAAACCTCTTTTTTCAGGATTACTATATACATAATAAATATTAAATTATTCAAAGAACCACTATTCTTGAATCACGGACTATCTTTCACTATAGAGTATACCTGGACACTTTCGAAGTTACTGTCCTAGCTCAGCACCCGACGCCCAAAGTATGCTACCTATATAATTTTGGTACCCGAACATTCAGTTAGAAAATGTCACCGCTGGCTGATCTCAAAGCAGGATGGATACGATATATTAAATATTATAAATTAAACATAGAAGCATTCGCATCGAATTGCTCCAAAAAATTATGTGGTATTGAGTGTATTAAATAAAATTCTAAAGCATATTAGTCTAGTTCGGTAATATATAACTTATAACTAGTTTTTACATTTTCCTAAACATGTGGTGAAAAAATCAGGTCGATAACTTTAACACAATCTTGAGCAGAGCATCTGTCATGTCGCACCATCCGACTGGTTCGACCCGACGCGACAGCTCTATTCACTATTGGCTATTGCTTCAAGTTATTTATTTGGGGTACAAATTGTTTTTTCCCTGTTTTGATATTTTTCTACCTGTGAAATAGAAAATTAACTAGTGAAATCTTGGTGCCAAAAGGATAAGGGCTATTTTTTATGTTTGCCTTACCAAAAATCGCGCTTACAAATAACAAATAAATAAAAAAATACGGTTCACTATCTCACGTCAGGGTCTAGCTACTGTTCCGAGAAATGACAAAACTGAGTTCTCCTTTACCTCTTCTCACATGTGATCGTATTTAAAAAAATAGCGCAATAATCAATTACGTGAGAAAAGGGAAGATATAATGTATGCAAGAGGTAGATAAGTGTGTGAGGTAGCCGCAAACGAATGATATGACGTCATAATATGGCTCCCTTGCCTTTCCCGAGCTTCGTTTTTATTAATTATTCTGAGGAAAAAGTCTTTGAAAAAAATATAGTGTATTAACTGACTACGACAAATTGTATAAAATTACTGTGAAGTGTGCAGAATTGTGTAAAATTATGATAGATAGATAGATAGATAGATAGATAGATAGATAGATAGATAGATAGATAGATAGATAGATAGATAGATAGATAGATAGATAGATAGATAGATAGATAGATAGATAGATAGATAGATAGATAGATAGATAGATAGATAGATAGATAGATAGATAGATAGATAGATAGATAGATAGATAGATAGATAGATAGATAGATAGATAGATAGATAGATAGATAGATAGATAGATAGATAGATAGATAGATAGATAGATAGATAGATAGATAGATAGATAGATAGATAGATAGATAGATAGATAGATAGATAGATAGATAGATAGATAGATAGATAGATAGATAGATAGATAGATAGATAGATAGATAGATAGATAGATAGATAGATAGATAGATAGATAGATAGATAGATAGATAGATAGATAGATAGATAGATAGATAGATAGATAGATAGATAGATAGATAGATAGATAGATAGATAGATAGATAGATAGATAGATAGATAGATAGATAGATAGATAGATAGATAGATAGATAGATAGATAGATAGATAGATAGATAGATAGATAGATAGATAGATAGATAGATAGATAGATAGATAGATAGATAGATAGATAGATAGATAGATAGATAGATAGATAGATAGATAGATAGATAGATAGATAGATAGATAGATAGATAGATAGATAGATAGATAGATAGATAGATAGATAGATAGATAGATAGATAGATAGATAGATAGATAGATAGATAGATAGATAGATAGATAGATAGATAGATAGATAGATAGATAGATAGATAGATAGATAGATAGATAGATAGATAGATAGATAGATAGATAGATAGATAGATAGATAGATAGATAGATAGATAGATAGATAGATAGATAGATAGATAGATAGATAGATAGATAGATAGATAGATAGATAGATAGATAGATAGATAGATAGATAGATAGATAGATAGATAGATAGATAGATAGATAGATAGATAGATAGATAGATAGATAGATAGATAGATAGATAGATAGATAGATAGATAGATAGATAGATAGATAGATAGATAGATAGATAGATAGATAGATAGATAGATAGATAGATAGATAGATAGATAGATAGATAGATAGATAGATAGATAGATAGATAGATAGATAGATAGATAGATAGATAGATAGATAGATAGATAGATAGATAGATAGATAGATAGATAGATAGATAGATAGATAGATAGATAGATAGATAGATAGATAGATAGATAGATAGATAGATAGATAGATAGATAGATAGATAGATAGATAGATAGATAGATAGATAGATAGATAGATAGATAGATAGATAGATAGATAGATAGATAGATAGATAGATAGATAGATAGATAGATAGATAGATAGATAGATAGATAGATAGATAGATAGATAGATAGATAGATAGATTTAAAAATCAGAACAAAAAGGTTTTTTGGTAACAACCGTTTTATTTTATTCAAATAGTCCCCTTCAGATAAAAGAGTAACAGCCACTTTCTAATACTACCACTTGTGCACTATATAATTTAAATAATAAATATTGTACAAATTAGTATGAGAAAATGTCGAAAGTGTAAATTTAAGACCTGAATAAATTATCTCAATATACTCTCAAGGTGTTTACTTTAAACCCTTATTATCCCTCATTTTTTAAGTAGGTACTAACATTTAGGTAACTTTAAGTGGGGGTCAGTTTTTTGGGGTAATAGTACCTATAGTACGATCATATTCGATGCAAAGTAATAAATCATTGCCTGTCAAGGGAACCAATGAAGTACGCCTTTAAGGGTTTTACAAATTGAATAATTTCTTTATACATTATGAAGGGATGAGGGGATCAGTTCAGGTCTGGCACCCTTGTTGCTACAAAAATTCCTTTATTCTCATAAACTATTTATTTTAAATGTAATTTATTATAAATCCAATTTGTTTCCTAAATTCCACATATGTACTACATTTTACCTCTGTACGCGCCACTGTTGTTTACTTGTTTTTTGGAAGCGCTCTCTAATTGACGGCAAAGCTCGCCAGGTTAGTATTTAACGTATAACCGACCAGTTCGTACACTCGATGCACCTGGGCGACTACAGCTACTACCAGAACACATTGCGTATGCAGCGGTATTTCAGATTTTACATTGAATTTCATTTTAAATTTGAAATGATTTATCTTACGCCTCCTAAAAATGATGACACGATTTTCCTTTGATAAAAGGCCGACAATTTTTTGCTCTACTTTGCATCGTATACGATCCTACTATACATACGAATACGAATCTGAAATTTTAATCAAATAGATAGTCAAGTTATAATTATTTTTTTTAAATGCACTTTATAGACAATGAGCTAGCGCACATGGGTGTGGCGTCATCGAAAAATGTCTGGCATTTTGAAGTCTGAAAAAATGTAAGTTAGTTAATGAAAATAAGGGTGGTTTTTAAGGGTGGCCGACCCGTGTTCGAAAATTTGGAAAATTAATTAAACTTTTGCATAAAATAATTAGTTTTTCACTCATCTTAAAGTGTCTGGCAGTTGATGCAAAACCAGACATTAATAAGTACCTAACAATTTTCAAATGCCAGACGTTTTTAAATAGCCGAAAGGGTGGTTCATAGGGGAGAACTTGCAAGAAGAAAAAAAAATTCATTGTTTACTTTTTGTCTGGCAATAGAAACAATGAAATTTTTTGTTATGAAAATGATAAAAAATAAATTGCCAGACGGTTTCAAATGTTCGGAATGTGCGGAAAATTATGTGAAAATTTTTAACATTTTTCAGTGATCTTAATGTACAAAAAAAGAGGGATACCTATTGTGTTTGCGGTATTATAAAATGTTATTCATTTTTCAATGCCAGACAAATTGGCCGGTTCGAAAATTTATAAATAAATAAAAAGGCGTGAAAAAATTTATAAAAATTTCAATAATTTATTTTTGTCTGGCATTTTGCATTTCAATTAGAAATGCGCGTATAAACAAAACATACAAATGCCAGACAAGTTGAGCTGTTCGAAAATGTATAAATGAATTAAAAAGTTACAAAAAAATTAATGAAAACTTGGTTTTAATTTAAACGATTTATTTTTGTCTGGAATTTTGCATTACTATTGAACATACATATTTATACTTCAGGTTGAAACGCCAGACAAGTTGGGTTGTTCGAAAATTTAAAAGAAAATTAAATTAAATTAAATAGTTGTTGAAAAAATTAATGAAAACTTCAGTGTCTTTTTTTTGTCTGGCAATTCGTTTTTTACTAAAAAAAAATACATTTACAAACTCAATGATTTAAAATTTGAATTTTTTAAATTTACTGAGGTTTTTTCTATTTTCCAGCTTTTGTTGGCTAGGTAAGTCACTTAAGGTAAGTTGACAGCATCAGATTCAGTAGGAAATTTTACGTCGGAAGTAGTATCTTGAGTATGTTTCCCGAGTAATTACAGTTTACAATATAAAGAGAAAAAGTCGAAAAAAAATTAGAAATTGTATTTTTTACAACTTTATTTATTTCCTATATATTTTCGAATAGCTAAACTTGTCTGGCATTTTTAATTTGAGTTTGAGTGTATTTTTTATTAAAAAACGAATTGCGAGACAAAGAAAAAAGACACTGAAGTCTTCATTAATTTTTTTACAACTATTTAAATTAATTTATTATTTTTTTTAATTTTCGAACAACCCAACTTATCTGGCGTTTTAACCATCGTATAATGACATAAACATACACAAAAATTGCAGCCACAATTTCAACTATTTCAATTTTCTTTCAGATATCCGTTTTATTGTAGGTACCTATACTTATGTCACATCGCTGTTCGATGTTTTTATAACATTGGTAAACAATTGGATGACGATTTTCCTGCAAGTCTTCCCCCTTAGTTCTTCTCTGTTTGTGTACCATTAATTTCATAAAATTTAATACAAAGCCGATTGAGAGAGTGTAGATGTAGAATCCAGTGTCGCAATGAGATTCTAAATAAAAAAACTCCTAACCAATTTTTGCCAAATTTGACAACAAAAAAGTAATATAAGTAAGCTTTGATAACAAAATAAACTCAACATTCAAGTAACCTAATAGTGTTTTATTATTCTTCTTTTCAAAATAAAAATAACGGCACCTTGCTATATAAACTTGTATTCGAAACCATTCATTAAGATAGAGGGCGCGTTTTCAGAGAAAGTTGTTATATCTCTAAATATCTTCTGAATAATAATAAGTTATTAAAAATAAAATTTTTTAAGCATGAAAAATGAATAAAATGGCATTCGACGTAAAAAAATTAAGTCTCAACTCAAACCAGTGACATGATATGAGGAATACTGTTTATATATTCCTAAAAAATCTGGGACGTTACTAAACAAGGATTGTTTGTCATTCCTAAAATGTAAATTTTATTGTTAATAGGGCGTCGCTTAATTTTTTGCATAGATTTTTTCATTTTGGGACAAATTAGCGACATTGTAAAGATGATACTTTTAGATAAATTTAAAATTATACCCAACTACCTGTAAAAATGAAAAAGCATGTTTCTAACCCAAATTTAAGAATATTTTTTCAATAAACATTTACGCTCAACTTTACTGTATTTAAGATAAAGGGTGTCAAAATAAAAAAATCAAAGTTATCAACAGAAAATATATATTGAAGCACAAGGATCCTATTTTCAACATATTTAGTAAAATCAGCTAAATAGACTCTTTACAGTTGATAACTTGTACCAAAACATATTCCAAAAAGTAGAAAGGTCATTTTTAAGGGACAAATTTTAGTTTTAGTTCCTAAAAAGTTCCTTTTTAAGAGACTAAGTTCCGAGGATCTCTTACACATCACAATTCTACGACTTAGTAATATTATTAAATAACGTTTTATAATATTTGAAGGATTTATTTCATGCCTATAAAATGACTTCGAGAAAAATATTTTTTTTAATAAATTTGTCATTAATAATAATAATAATAATAAATTATAAAACCTGTATTACTTGCAGACGCTGAAATAGGCGTAGGTTTAACAAATTTTGTCTCTAATCCTATCGTTTTTATATCAACACTCTCGTCATTGTCATTATCACACACATATTTATTATCAACTTTGCTTAGTCCTAAAATACTGTCAATTGAAAATTTATTTTTATTACTCTTCCCTTCACTATAACTCCCCCCGCTTTGAAAATTTGTGTTACAATAGTCCGTCGTTAATATATCTACACTATCGTCATCGGTATCACCGTAATCAGTGTCTACAAATTTATTATCCTCATCGGACACTACATCTCGAATGTTTTGGTTCATAGTGTACTTTATCACTGTAAAAATATTTAGCATGTAGTGGATATGTCTTTGGTAAAACGTACTATACTGAATTCCAGAAAATACTAAGATATTACGAAGTGGTTTTTGAATGTACCGTATAACAGTCGTGTAATCCACTAGAATTCATATAACATTACTTGGCCCCGCCCCTTTTCTCCCTCCTTAGAATCCCTAAACTTGCTGCCGCAGTAGATTGGCACTTTGCGTGCCTTGTTTTGCTGTAAAATCCATCTTCACACCTTTTCGCTTCCTTTTACATGTGTTTTCTACCTCTTATAACCCCTATTACAGCGCCTATTGAAAGTAATATCATTTATCATGCTTCAAATGTATTTGATGTTCTTGTTTCTGTTTAATGTGAGAATATTAGGTCATTCATTATTAGCACGAAAGATTCCTTCCCACTAAAATCACTAAAATCTTTCAAATGTAGTATTGATTATTTAAACGGCTACTGCTAAAAAAGGTGAAGAAAATTAATTTCAACATGAACTTTTCGTCCTTATTAACTTTTTCTTATTTTAATTGGCCAGACTGGAAGATTTGAGAACATTCAATGATACTTTTGATTTAACTCTCCGACCTCTATTATCATGCTTATTTGTTACATACTTATATGAAAAAACTAAAAGTTTTGAAATTGTTCAAAATGACCACCGTTTTCTCTCAGGCATAAATTTATTCTTCGTCGAAAATTGAAGTCAACTATATCCAATAATTGCTGATTGTTTCTAATGAATTTGTATTTATCTGTAATGCGATTCCACAATTCTGCTCGAGACGCAGCTACCGAGGAATAGACAAATTCTTTTAACGTTCCCCAACGAAAGAAGTCGCATTTGTGGAGGTCTGGTGATGGTGGAGGCTAAGCTTGTGAACAATTATTTCCTCTTCCAATCCATTTATTTGGATACTGGTGGTTTAAAAAGTCTCTAACAATATTATTAAAATGAGGGGGTGCTCCATCATACATAAACCAATGTTCAAGTCTGAGTTGTAGTGACACCTCAAGTAGATCCAGGATAGTGTTTTGGAGAAATTCTAAATAAGTTTCGCCATTTAGTCGATTCGGCAAAATAACTGGATCAACTAAATACCGATCAATAACAGCGATCCAAACATTTATTAGGAGTTACTGAATGAGGGTTTACATCAGAATACTCATGATAGTTATGTAAATTTGTAATACCTCTGCGGGTGAAACAAGCTTCATCAGTAAAGAGAATTTTCTTTTGAAAATTAATGCCTTGTTGTAAAATAAACTGACAGAAGTTTAACCAAATCATTCGGTAACAATTCTTGCACTTTTTGGATATAATAAGGTGTAGTAGATTACGTCTGATCACTTGGTGCACAGAAGTTTGCGAAATACCATTTTGTCGAGATAGAATTCTAGTACTAATATCTAGATCATCTTCAATAGTATTCAAAATAAGTTCTTCCTCTTGTGCCCTAATTGCAATAGCATGTTCTCGAGTGTTACTGAAAAATCTGTTTCTCGAACCCGTCTTTCAACATTGCAAAATGTTTCTCTATTGAGGATTACGCGATTTTGAAATCTTCTTCGATATTCTTCGAAACTTTTTCTGTAGTTTCCTTCACAGACACCTAACACTAATAGCATGTCAACTTGTTTGGTAAATGAAACCGCCCCGGCCATTTTCAAAACACTCAGCAAACAATTACTAAAATTAAATGATTTTTTTTCCTGTTTGACGTTCAAATTCATAGCCAACTTTTGAATTTTCGATTTTATTATAATTTGCAGTGTTTCGAAGGTATTAAATGTCTCCGTAATAGAGGACCACAAAAAAAGGTTTGACCCTCCCAATCCTGATTTAAGGGCATTCAGACATTCTTCTAGAAGTGGTTTTCAAGATTTCAAAATGACTGAGTAGTCTGTAATTGGAAAAACATTCAAATTAACGAACTCATTGCACCCTACCCCCATAATCCCGTAGCTTCATAATTCCATAACCCCATAACCTTGTAATAGCCTATAACCTGGGATATGCGAGAGTTTAAAACCATAAAAATCCGTGCAAACGTGGATCTCATACGTTAGGAGTCCTCATAACTTTCCTAACCTCATAACCCCGTAAACCCATGACCTCGTAACCCCATAACCCGGGTTGTGCGAGAATGTACAACCATCAAACTGGTTCTCGAACATCAAAGGTCTGTAACTACATGGCTATGAGTCAACAAGCTTTCATAACCTCATATCTCAATAACTATATGACTGTTGGTTGATATGTTTCCCTAACCCCATATCCCCGTAACCCCGTAACCCCGTAACCTGAGGGATGCGAGGATATACAACCATGAAATTATGTGGGCGCATTGATCTCGAATATTAGGGATACTATATCTCTATGAGTTGTCGGGCTTCCATAACCCCATAACCCAATAACCCCACAACCCAATAACCCCACAACCCGATAACCCCATAACCCAATAACCCCATAACCCAATAACCCCATAACCCAATAACCCCATAACCCCACAACCCCATAACCCTGGTTGTGCGAGAATGTATAACTACGAAACTCTGTGGAATTGTGTTTGTAGTCCTGTTGTAGTTCAGTAATCCTTTAACATGGGACATGCAAGCTCCTGTAGACCCATGTTACGAAGTCACGCGGGTTTTCTTCTCTTTATATGTAGACTGAAAATACATATGTAATTGATGATGATTTTGTTACCAAAAATCAAATAAGTTATGGGTTAAGGGGTTATGGGGTTAGACATTTATAGATTTATGGTACAATAAGATCATGAATTCCAATGATTTTCCAATCACTGACTACTCAAGAGGGTTTGAAATCGGAAAAAAAGGGATTCTTGAGACTCCTCTTTCTAGTGGAGTGTCATGGTGTTAGGGTCAAAACGCGAACTGATGCGGGAAATTTGACTTTAGATTCGGATTCAGCTGGTCAAATTACTATAAAGCCCCTCGGCTAAGCCCAATTTTTTGTGGTGATGTGTAATTAACAAACGGATGCGGTTTGCACCATTCGTTCAAGCATGAAGAAATCTGCCTGTGCGTGTACATATTTGTGTAATAAATGGCCTTCTCTATCACAATAAGGATCAATTACCCAAACAATAAGATACCAAATGCAGATTCACGGTGTAAAATGATATTAGGCACCTCACTTCATTTGTCTTTCCCATAGGCGTTCATAAAATTATTCGCTATTACAATAGTCGCATTTACCCGGACACTAAACATCGGTATTGTTTTTTAAACTGTTGCATTTGTTTCTAAATTCAACAATGCATCAAAACTTAATTTTAGTTGTAAATTACAAATCAATGAAAATTGCCAAATCGGCCTTGGAAGCATTATAAAAAATATATAAAAAATAACCTTGTTAATAAATAACAATTGGAAGACAGAAAATTTTCGTTTGATGGTATTAAGACAAAATACTTGACTTGAAAAAAATAAATAAAAAAACCGTTACCCCAGCGGCTCGTTTGAGAATATTCTGATGTAAACAAGTTGAACACAACTGTCGTCTGAAAATGATAATGTATTTTTTCCATCATAAATTATCATGTATTGCCAGTTTTATCCATATTAATCTCGAACAAAGTTGCAAACAGAAGCATTTTTTAACATGAATTTTAAGGATATAGGGTTAACCGGAACAAATGTTTCCTTTACAGCAACAGTTTTTAAAGCGTAGCTACATATCTCTCAAGTAACTTTCCATTTTTTTTCCATATCTTCTTCATGGGCTGTTTCGCAATTGTAATTAAATTAGGTATGTTTATCTCTATTATTATTATTGTAGATTTTTGTGTTAACTATGTATGTCAAAACAGTCTACTACATCTCTATACCAACCATGGGCAATATTTTCATGCTTACCGGTGTGGACTTCCACCTGTCAAATTTAATATCGTTAAATTTATAATTATATGTTACCACAAACAAAATTGAGTAAATTTTCGTTCGAAATCAACACAATTTTGTGTTAAAATGAATCCGCATCCAATTGTGTTGAAACAGCATTATTTGTTGAGTAATGTTCACACAAAATGTTTTTTTTGCAAAACCGATTCCAAGAAGCTTTCCTTTCATCGGCAAATATATTTTTCTGAGAAGGTAAAAGTCACACGGTGCCAAATCAGCCGAATACAAGGAGTGGTTATGGTTAACAATTAAACTACGATTTTTAGTCAAAAGTCTAAAATAATTTCACTCACAAATAACATTGTTATTACATATACACACAAAAATATAAAATGTTTCTATTATCACATCATTTTAATAAAAGGCAACATATTAATAGTCCCTTTGTACAGGATATCCCAGAAAGATTACGACACCGCCATAGACACTTGGGGCCAAAGACAATTTCGTTATTTTCAAAAAATTATTGTAACACTCAACTTAAATGTTATTTCTGTGAAGCAAAGTGCAATTTATTTCTGGTGCCCTAATATTAATTTGTTTCGTGTATTTATAGTAAATTTACATTTATTTTGATTCCAAGTACTTCATAAGATTGTACTGAGATATATCTTCCATATTACAATGCTAAATTTATATCATTTTATTAAATAATTAGTACCTATTTGCAACTTTTTACAAAAAAGGTTCTTATAAACAACATTTTCTTGAATGTTTCGTTATTAAGAACATTTAGGTATTTCTATTGCTACGGATAAGATGAAAATACAACCATAACAAAATATTTACATTTCCTTGCAGATTTAAAAATTTTTTAGGTACGACACTGAGTCCGTCGTTTAAAGAGAATCCTGTTAACCAGTTCACATTTAATAACTCATAGCACAAAAGCCTCTTAATGTGGCTATCTCGCTGTTATGAAAAACTCGTTAAGTTGAGTAGTGTGGGAGAAACATAATAGGTACATGTGCACCATTTCAATGATTTTCACCACCAGGAAACTCTAGCACGAAAATCTCGGAATTCTACAATTGTGTATAGTTTTATAATACAATTCATAAATTGGTTGAATAATTTTCTTGATGAGAATGGTTGATATGTTCCTAATTTAATATTATTTGATTAATATCTCACGAATTGAAAACTATGTAAAAATTAACAAATTAACCATATTTATGTAAATACGCTACATTAGATTTGGATATTAAAAACTTAAGAAAATACGAAAATTATTATTCAAAGGGCAAGACAGCAATTTTAATGCTTTATGTTAGTAGTAATTATTTATTTGTAAATTATAATTATGGGGATGGACATGGTGATGAAGATGGAGATGGCGACGACGATAATGAAAAAATAATAATAATAATAATAATAATAATAATAATAATAATAATAATAATATTTATAATAATAATAATAATAATAATCCTGGTAGTGACACTGCTTTATGTTTTAACTGGAAGACTAGTTGCACCTGTAAATAGTATTCTTGTTATCGCTTTGTTTTACATATTAGAAAAGGGATAGACCACCACAGTTAATTAGCGAATTGCTGATAATTTTACCGTTGAAATCAGTACCTACCTACTTGGTATTTGTTTAAAGTATATATCCAAACAAGTGAGGTGATATTACGGTAGGTGTTATGAACTATCGTTACCATTTGTGTTATCAGCATCGGTTATCAACATCTTTATAGAATGAATATTGGTTAGATAACCAGTTGATAATGATGACGCTATCCACCATTTAATCTAACTAATGACAAGAGCTCTTCAAAGTCTTACACCAGCTATGCTAGGAAAATCTTGTTCGTGTGGGTGCCAAAGCTGTTTTCACCACTTTTAAACTCAAAGGGTATTCATGTAAGAAAAAGAGCCAATCTGTAAACAACGGTGGCATATTGAAATGTTGAAAGGGATTGTCTGATAAACTAATGCGGCAATCAGCCAAGAAAATGTATCGTATTTCCATTTTCCGTGGAGCATAATAGCAAAAATATGTCCAAAAATTTGAAAAATCCCCTGAACATAATGATTAGGTGATAGTAGTCGTATCTCCGTATTATAAATTAGTATTTGTCAGTGATATTGCTTTTACTGACATAGGTAGCACACAAAACGTCGTTAGAGAAGATGAAGAGGATCTCTATGTTATGTGACAGGACCAAAACAAATATCATTCGTGGGTATGGAGAAGGAGTTATTACGTCTCAAGCAGTGGTCAATTCTAATTTAAAAATAGATAATAAACTCTACTCCAGCAATAGTTGTGATAAAATGCATGCAAAATTATCTCAAATCAACATAAATTAAAAAACAAAAACGACACAGGGATTTCGTTTCGACCGTATCATACGACAAAAACTGAAAAGGCTGTATATATAGGAACTAGGAGAACTACAAGAGAGTGTCTATTATACCAGTCTCGTCTTGAGGTCTGACTAACACCAAGTATCTGTTACGGAAGACTCAAAATATGCAGTTTTCATGACACCATTCAGTACAAATTAACAGGTTGCCATTTAGATAAAAAAAAATGTTCCCAATGTATTCCAGAAATTAATTAATAACGTTCTAAAAGTGGTTCCAGATATATTCGCCGTTTACATCGATGATATATTGACTTACATCAGGACGGTCAAGTCAATAGGAGTGAAAGAATACTACAAAATTTGGAAAAAGTGTTTAAACCTTTACAAGAGAAATA
Source organism: Anoplophora glabripennis (assembly GCF_000390285.2). Taxonomy (NCBI): domain Eukaryota; kingdom Metazoa; phylum Arthropoda; class Insecta; order Coleoptera; family Cerambycidae; genus Anoplophora; species Anoplophora glabripennis. Next base: position 234,981 of record NW_019416861.1, read on the forward strand.
ATTAATGGGTTTTGAAATGTGTGGCGCTCTTAAGTGGAAAAACAACACCTACTGAAGAAAAATACTCATACAAACACGAGGCTTTAACGTTATAGAAAGTTTAAAGAAATTTAGGATTTACCTTATGCACATTAAGTATAAATTAATCTTTTTTTAATGCAATTTTTTCTTCTCTTGGAACAACTAATATCTAAACCTTTAAAATCGTAAAACCATTTGTGTCTATACATATATCCACAAGAAAAGTTTAAATTTCAACAGTTACGTGTTAGTTTAATCTAACCGTCACATATAAAACCTTAATAACTACATGGGACAATAAACAGGCCTTTTCTCAATTTCAAATAGGTACTTAAAAAGACTTACATTTTAAATACTAAGGTGCGGTGAAAAAGGACAACAAGTCAACAATATTTTAAACTGTAATTCAAACTATACTTCTCCGAATCTTTCTGAATTCCAAATCAGTCTCAGAATTTTTCCATCGCATCAGGTTTTCTACTTGGACAAGGATTTCTCCTGTCATTTGTTATGTTACATCAAAAGGTAATTCTCCCCATAAAGCTCGTTATGGCACCTGAAAATACTGTTCTTTTTCAAAATCCATTTTTAATCATTCAAATATCATCTTTCCTGTCTGAGAAAACCCTTTGCGTTAGAATATCTCTAAAATCTGAACATGATGGAGCAATTTTGAGATCCGATTCGAATTCAGTACGTCGAATGCCTTTGGGAAAGTATAGTTTGGTTTCTGGTTTAGAAGGTCAGTCACATTTTGTCGGCCTGTGTAATATTTCACTAACTGTAAGTCCTAAGGAACATTTTAACATATTGAATAAATGGATAAAATAGGTGTACAACCTCATATTTGATATAAGTCAAGAAATTTCTTTCTCGAAATCAATCTTGACAGCTTTACAATATCTGACAGCCAGGAAAGTTATTTTATCTGCTCCCACTGTAGTAAATAGTAAGTAAGTAAGTGGATTTTACCGTAGAAGTGGAAGTTGCTATAGACAACGGGAGGTAAGTGAGGTAACTTCCCTCCCTAGAGAAAAAATCGATTTCGAGTTATAAATACATATTTTATGAACAAATAAATAGAAATTACTTGACCGCTCCATTTCAGTCACCGGAAGCTTAATATTATCTGAGTGATCCATTAAAACAGCAAGATGCGACGTACTACTAGAACCTGGAATTGAAGTGTCATTGTAAAGAATCCTGTTAGCTATTTCGTTTTTGTTACTTAAACTGTCAGCAACATAAGTTTCTGCAATTGTGGCTGATTTCCACCCACCATGTCTCTTGAATGGTAATACATCAACTCATGTATTAGCCAGTAACGTTACCGATGTTCTTGGGAATGAATGGCCTGTATATGTTTCAGGATGTTCTAGTTTCAAAAACTGTGCAATCTTATTAGGAATCATAGAAAGGCTATTCTTGCCGACTGGTTGGTTGTAACATCTACCTGCTTGATAGTGCATAAGAATCGTGAAATTTTAGTTTTAATTTCCAATCTAATCTTGATATATTTCTAGATGAGAAACCGAACCCAGACGAGACGTAATTCTAAACGTACAATAATGTGATCTGAAATTGACGTTGTCCAAAGTAAGTAAGTAAGAAATGTCAAAAAATAAACCTAATCTTTATTTCATGAACCATAAAGAACTGTGGGAGCAGATAAAATGTTATACACCACGCAGCAGTTAAGTATAATTTAACAGTCTCGGACTCTATTGTCAGCCCTCGCTCCGCTCGGGCGCAAAATCGTCCTCGACAGGTAAATAATACTTACCACTTTTATGGTGCAAATAATTATATCGAGTTTTCTTTCGTATGAGAAAAGTGAAGTTTTTAAACAACCTTCCCCATCCCAATTTGTTAATTTAAAATGTATAATTATCTTCAAAAGCAGCCACTGTATTTTATAGTTATTTATGCAACAAGTGCAAAAAGTAAGTGTTTATTGCACGCGACGTGAATTTGTCCAACGAGGCCGTTAGGAGCAGATAAAATGTTATACACCACGCAGCAGTTAAGTATA
>NW_019416861.1:240550-255940 GCF_000390285.2 Anoplophora glabripennis
ATAATAATAATAATAATAATAATAATAATAATAATAATAATAATAATAAAATAAGAATGAGTAAAATAATAATAAAAGATAGATAAACTGAGACAAGACATAGCTAGAACAACCCAATACATTCAAGGAAATAAAGAAATCTTTAACAAAAAAAATTGTCCATATAATTGACATGAACAATCAACCAGTGCAAGAAACGCTTGAAAACAGAAACTTGCAGTTCGTGTGACAAAGAATTAAATGAAAGAAGACTACAAAATCCAATGTTTAGAAAGGGAGAAAAACAGTTTTATGACACTATTACATCTAGCAATAGAACTGATATAACACCAGCAAGTAAAGAACAAATAACAAAGTATTGGAGTAACATATGGGACAATCCAGTACATTATAATGAACATGCTATATGGATAAAAGATGGCACCGAGAGACAACCACATACCCCGGCGTAATAGAATATCTCATCACAGATAAATTACTGATATCGACAATCATGAAATCATAGTTGGAAATGTCCAGGTACAGACAACATACATAATTACTGTCATAAACAATGCGCGTCCTTACACAAATTTCTAACTAAGCAAAGCAAATAATCATAATAATTCAGAAACCAGAGCTCACATCACAATTTTTTATGGTAATCTGCCTGCTAATTATAGATAAATTACATGTTTGCCAACATTATATAAGATCATCACAGCTTTACCAGCAAATAAAATATATCAGCATCTAACTGTAATTAACAGACTGGCCGAAGTTCAAAACGGTAGTAAAAGAGGAACTAAGGGATGTAAAGAATAACTCACAATAGACAATAAAATAATGAAAAATGTTGAAAACCACTAACAAACTCTACATGTAACATAAATTGATTACAAAAAAGCCTTCGATATGGTACCTCATGGATGGTTGAAATGTTTTAAGGATATATAAAATACATCCTGGTAATTCAAAACTTTCTATCCACAACAATGAGAAAATGGAAAACAGAAATATTATCAAATACCGATGGTCAGTAGGGTAAGGTTGCTTAGATCGTACCCCCTAAGGACCTGTACTGTACCTGTAATGTTTAGTGCAATTTAAATGAAACAAAATCTTCTGCATCTACTGAATCTTTATTTATTTATCTTTTAACCCAAAACCCCAAAAACCAAAAACTCAAAAATCTTTTATCAAGAGTATCATTTATCAAGTATTTTAACGTTTTTCAAAGAAGTACCTTCTTTACGATTAAAGCGTATGGTCGACTAATCAATAATTGGCATAACCATGATTCTTTGTCGTTGTTTTTTTATTCTTCTTACATGTTTCATCTGTCATCCTTCTTTTTACAGTTTTCTAAGTAATTAGTAAACAATTTTTCTCAATACCTAAGTCGTACAGATACGATTAAAAATTTTTCCACAGGTACGACTTAAGGAGGTTTATCTTATTTGGAATTGACAAACAAATATTCATAAAAAAATTAATATAAGCTTATTATTGTAAAGAAAATCCTCAAACAAAATTATGACTAGTTTGGATACATACGAGACGAGATATTAATAAAATAATTTTTCACGATTTAGTATGAAGTCTTATGAGAATGCAGATTTTTTTGGTATTTCCACTTAGAATGCGCAACAATTGACGAACAGTTTCCACAGCAACTTGTATAAATAGGAAACCAATATCTAAGGAACCGTTGAAATCGATTAGGTGCTTGTAAGATACATAATTTGTAATAATCTACTTCAAACTGCAGTCGTTGACTAACTTATCCTCCATATGCGTGATAGCGGCAACGCCGCGGTCTCGACGTAGCGTATTATTTTAAATTTGCAGGTGTCCAAGCAAACAGAATGATCAAACGCGAGCGAGCGAACGCCGAGGCGAGTGAGCCAACCAAGTGCAACGTTGACAAATATAAAGATTTACTACTTTAGTCACTAGCGAATCTACAGAAACTCTCGTTAGACTTTAGATGTACCTCCGTACCCGATAAACCTCCTTAAGCAGCAAGGTCTTTTAAGTTTCAAAGCGAAACCACTGACATAACCTAAGACTTTTCTACCATTTGAGTGTGCCTAAATGATTGCCAGAGTACGATAAAAATAGTCGTTAACAAAAAAATAACTTAAGGATCATATTCCTTCTTTAAAAAGCTTACAAATGATCCACAAATTTTAATGAAAACGGAAAGAAACTTACTTTTCAATTATTTTTGCCTAAAGAAGCCCACTTGTTTTCGTTTGATCGCACGACTAAATAATTCAGGATTACGGCACTAGATGGTGCTTTTTTAATATCAGACGAGATATTACCGGGGTACAACTTTACCACATAGTTAGTAATATGTGACCTTACCCTATGTAGAAATAGATTTTATTAATTTCAAGCGAGGAATATTTCAAGCTGACGCCTTAAGTGCTCTTTGGTTCTGTATGTCTTAATACTTTGTCAAATTCTCTTAATAATACTCAATATGGATAGAGTTTGGAGTAAGTAAGTGTAAGACAAAAAGAAAAGAGGAAATATGAACAATCTGAGAGAGGATTAAATAACAAAAGTGCCTCAAATGGCAAAACATGAATATAACAAATTGGATCCCGCCACAACAAAATGAGATCTTGAGCAGCAATACAAAAAGAGACTGTGAAACTGACTATTAATACCTTCGCAGTCCCAATACTTACATGCAGATTTGGTGTAATAAAATGGTCCAGAACAAATTTAGATAAAAAATATTAATATAAACATATTAACCAGAACACAATTAACGAAAAATAGAAAACTACATCCCACTCATGTAAGGGAACAATAACATTAAGAAGAAAAGAAGGAGGAATAGGAACTGTCCATCAAACAGATCAAATCCTTAAGATTCTATTTCAATAATAAAGAACACCCATTACATAGGGCTATAGTACGAATATATAAAAATTGCACATCTCTAAACCTACCGACACAAGAACAATCTTTGGCCCTCAACCGTTACCACCGAGATAGACTCGGTGGTAACGCCTCAACTCAATGGAACAGAAGAAAACTGCTGAAGTCAATCGCTATTCCTAAATAGATATTGAATTTTTAATCAAGTACACATCTGTTAAAGGGGGGATGAATCGTATTTTCAGTATTTTTATAGATTTTTATTTACTAAACGTAAAATTATTACTTGCCAGAAGAAATTTTAAGTTTGGACGTTGGTAATAGATATTATTTAGGGAGAGAAACTGGTTAACGGATCAGTCAATTGTATTCATCTTGAAAATTACCTACTTGAAATTTGTCACTTTTTAAGTTATTGTAGTTTTGTAATTAAGTTTGTATTAAAATAAATCATGACAGCTTTTTTCTGTAATCGAATGTTAATAACTACATGTAACGCGCATTTTCCATGTGTTAGCCACCACATTCCTGAGGAAAGAATCCTTTTGATTCTGAGGTTATATTAAAATATCGTTTATTAATTTTCAACGTTACTACAGCGTCTTATAGAGTTGATGTCGAGTCACAAATAAAAATGTTGGCGAAACGTTTAGAAGCATTTATAGAGGCCACTACAGAATTCTCAGAGGACTACCATTTTCTGAGGAGTCGTTCCGTCTGTCTGTAGCGACCTTAGAACCAACAGCAAGAACGGACCATCTCCACAGAACCTTTCCCGAGAGTAACAAGGGTCAAAAACGCACATAAAACAATTATAGATGAAATTAGCAACATTGTGTTATAATTGTAAACAGTACATAGATATTAATAAAGAAAACCCATGAACAAAGACATTACAGATCAACTCCTGATAACTGATAAGTTCTGTGCCTTAATAATTTGACCTATAAATTAGAATTCTGTCTAAATATAGTATATACTGACTGCGACCAAGAAAATCATAAATTATAATGATTATTTGAGGTGCTAATTAGAAATGAACCGTCATCTTTAGACTCATAAAACCCCCGACATCCTAAGAAGAAATGACGCTCGCTCCTAGGAAGACCCCGTCTGCAACCCAAGGAGTTGAAAGAAGTGTCGTCAAGGAAGTTTTTAGACTTTATAAAAAGGACAAACTACTTTCTGAATAGGACTGAGTAGTGGGACGCACAATAGACCTGAGAAGGCCGCGGTACCGTGGGACTTACCAGAGCCAACCACTAGGAAAAGTAAAGAGAAGAAGAAGACAGTGAAAGTGACATCTCTATGCCCTCTGCAGATCACAATCTTACTCCACGAGGAGTTTGGAAAACCCTGAAACTAATGCTACTAGATGGTCCATCTCTGTAAGAATTATCGCTTCATTAATTTAATCAGTTGCTGAACTATATTCTGTTTCTATGGCATAGCTTTGGATAAAATTAATTCTTTAGAGGGACACATGGAAAAGGTGAAGCTAAGAAGTTAGGGGTTTTAACATAAAAGTGAATTGTGCTATTAAAGCAAAAATATTTTACAATTAAAATTGTATTTCCTCAAAGCTATATTCATCATGTAATTAAATGTTACACTATAACTCGGTGTTCCAAATGAGATACCATTGATAGCTGAAAGAGGTAGATGGTTAAATTGTGAACAAAGTGGATAATTTGGAAACATGCAATAATTTTTCAAAAAAAATTCCAATCTGGCAACTATTCGCGATTTCTCTTAGAAAAATGATTATACAATATTTTTGACGGTTTTCGGGATAGCACTATCATCGTACCTAATATTTAACGCCTTGTATATACATATTTTGTATATGTAGGTATTTATTAATTCACTATATTATTGTTCAAAAGTTTCAATCATGTTATTACGAGAAAATTTAGCTCTAAATTTTAACGATTAAAAATATATAATTATGAGCCTGTAGCGAAAAATGTTCGTCAATAAATACATAATACTACTCTCAACAGACCCTCCCTTATAACACATAAATGACAACTTGTGGGAACCTTAAAATAAACTCTGATGAGGGAACAGAAGAGCTTTTAGTATGATTTATCTGTTTGCTATTGGCTGTCAGACGCTCTGCAGGAGACTACATTGGTTATATAGTTTTAAACAGGTGTTTTGGACAGGTCTATTCACATTCTGCTATCTCGTTACCATGTTAAACAGCACAAATATTTCAGTAAATAAAAACTTTATTCCTGACGTGTTGGACGTGATATCTGAGGTTTAGTGGTTACATCAATATTTACTTTATTATATGTATTGTTGTAAGTACATTTATGTAAACTTAATTCAGGTAAATAACTAATTAAGAACACTGTCCAAATAGCACAAATTATTCCCAGAACATACCGTTAATGTCCTGTTCAAGATGCTTATCCCAAAACATTGACCGTACGTCTTCGGGACGTATATGTATAGAGGGTATTTGTTTTGCAACATGCAGAGTTTCATTAGTTTGGTAGCATATATATCATTTCGGATATCCCTGTTAGGTATGTAGTATCCGAGCATATCCTGCATCATATTCGCTGCATTGTTCGCTTCATCTGTTAAATCATTTAATTTGGTAATATTTGTGTCATTGGATAGTTAATAAAGTATCACCTACAGAAAAAGATAAATCTTAGACATAAATCCAAAGCAGCTGAGGCACCAGCATTGATCCCTGAGGTACTCTTGTACTTAGAGGAGGCAAGTTGATTGAAGATTCTCTTGAGTTACAAATTGTAGTGTTGATAAGATACGAAACAATAAGATCAATACGATGCGTTGAAAAAATCATAAAACTGTAAAGGTTTTTTTATTTTTACTTTATATTTCTAATAAAGAATGAATCATAAAACTGTAAAGGTTTTTTTATTTTTACTTTATATTTCTAATAAAGAATGTGACTTGTTGATTTCTTTTTCCTTCAAAACTTCATGTAACCAAGTACTTTTAATTTGTTTTTCATAATCGTTAGCTATAATATTTTGTGTGATATCTTTAATAACACAGCCACACAAAAAAAGCATTGTCTGTACTTTTCATGCGACATATATTATCCGTAGTATGATTACCAATCCGGTATCAGAATTGAGCTATCATATCACAGGAATTTCAAAAAACAGGTCAAAAATAGCAAAAATTCACGAAAAAGTGCTAGGAAATATACAAACAATTTTTTCTCTATATTCAAATATTCATTTATATGGCTAAAACCCCGCCGAACGTCAGAATTGATGATTTTTTTTCTAACCTCAAAAAAACGGGTCAATTAAGGACAGATATCACGAATTTTCAAAAAATAACAGATTCGCTCCAAATTTGGTATACGAGGATTTTCGGGGTCGTTGATTGCGTATTCAAGGTCAGAATTGCGAAATTCATTCTGTAATATTTTTGTTTACTTTATAAACTGTTATTTTTTCTGTAAAAGATCTATTCATGGGTTTTCTGCCTATTCTCAGGTAATAAATTACATAGGTAATTGATTAAATTTTTAAAAACGAATTTTGTAAATCTGATTTTGGATTCGTGATCAGTGTCGCCGAAAACCCCCGTATTCCAAATTTGGCGCGAATCTGTTATTTTTTGAAAATTTGGTCGATCATCTTGGATCCGCCATCTTGAATTTTGCAAAATTTATCTCGAACCCGTGATCATCGATCCCGAAAACCTCCATAGACCAAATTTGGCGCGAATATGTTATTTTTTGAAAATTAATTGACCCGTTTTTTTTAGGTTAGGAAAAGAACCATCTATTCTGTCCACGGATTCACGTTCGGCGGGGTCTTAAACTATGTAAATGAACATTGGATATTGAAAAAAAAAAATTTTGTATTTTTCCTAACACTTTTTCGTGAATTTTTGCTGTTTTTAACCTGTTTTTGAGGTTAGAAAATTCCTGTGATGTGATAGCTCAATTCTGACACCGGATTCGTGATCAGGAGAGAAAAATGCTTCGGATATCATATGTCGCATGAAAAGTACAGATAATTTTTTTTGTGTGTGGCTGTGTAATTTTTACATTTTTTTACTGGTTTCCCAAACATGTTAATTTTGGAATAATACGGTTCTACACGGTGCAGATGGCAGCTAAGGTAGCTTCCGTCACGGTGGGTACTAAACTGAAGAGTACTCCTACTTTTTCTCCCTGGTGCCACTGGTGGTGTTGGTTGCATATGGTCAAACTTTCTCACAGCCTCAAATATCTCGTTCAATAATTCTCGTAACACAACACAATTTTTTGGAATTCGCTTTTGTAATTGATGATACCTTTATCTGTTTTAACGTCCATTACTCGTGTTCTGCCATCCTTGCCTGGGTACTCGTTTACTAAATGTCCCCAAATCGAGAGATTCTGATGCTGATACTGATGATGATGATGCTGTTGATGCTGATGAGGATGTGGATATAACCGATACTGATGACAATAATGATAATGATTGATGAAGACAATAATGATAATGACGCTGATGGTGAAACAACTATAATCGAATAAAAGGATCAGATTTTTTTCTTTAAAATACAATTAGTAATGCTGATTGATTTCCCAAAATACTCAGTAGCGTCGAAACCTTGGGGTTCTAACGACATACCTTAGTGTCTCTACTTCTGGTTGATATTATTTACAAATTTAGTGAATTCTAACCTGATATATTTATTTACGTCAAAAATCCAGATGTTCAATATTTTTTTACAGGTGTACAGTATGTCCTCTGTTAGAGTGAATAAGAGGAAAAGCCAAACTTTTTATCAGGTGTGCCTTTTTTTTCGTAAAATGTAAAATAAGAAAGTTACTCCTCTTATTCACCCCAACCGGTGATATACTGTAGAGTAAATTATGGAACAGCATGAGTCATTTCCTGGTCGTGTATTTCCCCGTTTTGGTGATCAGATTTGGCCGCCCAGCTATTTAACACCACTGGACTTTTTCTTTAGGGTTTTTTGAAGTATCAGATTCACGCCAACAAGCCCACTACCATCCACGCCATGAAGGAGGAAGTTGAGCGCTGCAGCAACGAAATTCAGCCGCATTTATGCAAAATGGTCATGAAAAATTTCTACAAAAAAGTGCGTATGTGCCAGCAAAGCTTTGGAGGCTATTTACCCCATATGCTATTCCATACATAACCCTATACTGTATACTTTGTGAATCAATAAAGAAATTACAATTTTTAATGAAAAACCTGTGTTTTCTAAGAAATTTATTTCTTGCCTGAATTTTGGGACACCCTTTACCTGGACGTAATTATTTATTAATTATAAAATTCTTAGATAATTGTTTGTAGACAAACATTTAACACAAATATGATTAAATTGAATCCATTATTGCAGCTTAAGTAAATCTGAGACACAGACAGAGATAACTTGTTTACTAAACATTTCATAATAAAATTATAACTCTTATTGCATTAATAACCCACGTGTCAGTATAATGGCCATAGTTCAAAATGAACTTCCAATAAAATTTCCTTGTTCTTCTTATCTCAATCAGTTTCTGTTGACTTAACTTTTGATACATTTCTCTGCGTTAGTTCCACTCATCACTTCGTAACAACAATTATTATCATGTACAGTCAAAAATTAAAAGGAATTAACAAAGTGAATTTCTGTAAAATGCCAGCACAAGTAGCAGTCCTAAGGCCTGTTTGCGCTTTGTGGAGTAAATTTATTTCGACAACACCAAGACGGTTTTCACAAGTAAGTGGTCGCCCCTCAATTTTTTTTTATAAATCAACTTTTTATTTATAAGTGCATTATAAAAAGTCGAATAACTCGAAAACGAAAACATTACGGAAAATCTGCCTAATGAAACGTTTAAAAAAAAATTGACATGGTATTTTTGTGAATTGTATACTGAAGGAATAAATATTGAAATTTTGGGGATATACCGTTTTATTTTCAATAAGGGTAGACAATAATTCTAAAATATCATTTGGTTATCAAACAGGTTAAAATTGATATAGTGGGGTTAAAAATTACTTCAAATAAAAGAAAGTTAATCGTATTGGACTTTGATAGGATTTACCGTTCGAGTAAAGTGGACCTTGGAACTGTTGTTTTAATACAACCCTGAAAACCCTAGCATCTCCATAAAAATGTAGTAGAGTCACCGGTAGTCCAATGAACTAACTTAGTAAACTTTTTTAAATTCATGTTCAGGAATAGAACATAGTTAATGCGCAGAGAATTAAATTTATTTTCAATAATTTCTCCCTCAAAGTAATGAATGAAAACGGAACGCGGGAAAACGCACAGAAACCATGTTGTGACGTCATACCACTCGTTAGCGGCTAACTCACACTACTGCGTCCCACATCTCTAGTAATGGAGGCATTTAGACAATCAAACATCGTTAAAAAAGAGCAGACATTACAAATTTTGATAATGAAAAAGATTAATTTTTCAATATGTTGACTAAATGTAGGTAGACTTTGGTAATAGAAGGGAATAAACGAAAATATGCTGACTATGACATTCGCAAATAAGAGTGAAATATTCGCATATAAGTTAAAGCATTCTCATAAATAATAATGATATGCCCAAAATATCAATTATGGTTTATTATGATATGGTGCAAGATTGAGATATGCAAATGTGTTGTTGTTTATTATTTATTTTTAGATTTATCCCGGATAGAAGAAGTAACATTCAAAACGTTTTTCCGTTTGCAAAATTATTAGATACATGCTTATTACGTACAGAAACAATATTTTAAAACAAACTGCCAGAACAAATACTAAGCGCAAATAATCAAGGCATATGTGGTGCGAGAAGGAGATACGCGACATATAACTAGCTCAAGTCTATAGCACGGGAGTGAAAATACCAATAAAAGTACTTGCTATAGTAGAGAGCTATCGGGTCCAGTCAATTGAGTGATGTGACGTCACAAATGTTTTGAGAACAGTGAACCGTTTCAAATATTTTGCGAATTAGATAAAAAATGAGTTTTGATAAACACAGGTCTGTAATTACTTTCAAAGGGCGTTGTGGATTATTATACAGGGCTGGAAAATCCACATGGTCCATCTGCCTTTACATGAGAGCGACAAAGTAAAGTAAAGAAATCCGTGCGATAGACAAGAATGGCAATAGTGAAGACGTTTAATAATCTGAATAGTCACCGCCCGTTTCGGGTTAGAACTATTCAGATTATGTAACGTCTTCAATGTAACCATCCTTGTCTATCACACGGATTTCTATGATTTACTTTATCGCTCTCACGTAACAGCCGATGAACCATGGGGACTTTCCGAACCTGTATACCTAGTCTTGTTTTCTTTTTATTTGCCCACATGATCATATTGAATTGGGAGTATTTTTGTATTTAAAACATATATATCTTCTAGTAAGTCTTTAGATCTATACAAGATTTTAAGATACATATAATAATTATACTTAAAACGTGTCTATGCTAGTATAAAAGTATACTATATTTTAATTGCATATTTTCCATATAGGCGTCTTTTGAAAAAAAAGGACTACAAGAGAAAAAACAGTCAACATTTACCGATAGAAGTCAACTTAAATATGCCAGAAGATTAGTAGTCAAGTTAGGAAGTGCAGTCATTACTAGAGAAGACGAACATGGATTGGCTTTGGGGCGATTGGCATCTATTGTTGAACAGGTATTCACACATACTATTGACTATGTATACAACAAAATATTTCAAATTGGATGAGAAAACAATGACATTGCAAAACACAATCGATTCCTTAAATTATTACAAAGTTATATAATTTACAGAATTTTATCAATATTACGTGTAATAATAATAAGAGAAATCAAATTTTCGTTTTGTTTTAGTTCATAGAAATACTATGAAAATTTTTTGAAAAATTCAATGTTTTGTAATTTTTACTTCAATGTAAGTTGATATTCTTTCTTACGCATTTTCCGTCAACTTCTAAAAGTTGCTCGATATTAAATTGTCAAAAAACCAACTGCATCAAATTTGATTATCACTACAAGGATCTCAGAAACTGTTAGAGATACAGAAATGTTTAGTTCAGCTTATATATAGGGTGTTTATATAAACGTAGGTCGAAATATGCTTCGTTTCCGAGATACAGAGTGTTTAAATTTTATTTATTTATTTATTTTTATTAATTATTATAAAGATATTGACTCGAAAATTGATGGTTGTATTTTATTTAGAAATAATGACAGCAATCTACTAGATAATGTATCAATAGAAATTAAAAATACACAACCTGCGATAAAACATTTTTTTTTCCTTAAAAATGATGCATCTACGAAAAAAATTGAAGAGACGAATTTCATTCAGAATCCAAAAAATTATTAAAACGGGAAAAAGTTAATGGCGTGCCATTTTTTTATTAAAAAAGGGTGCGGCATTCTCGCACGAACGCCACTGGCGCAAGTAGAAATATTCGGATCACCTCAAAAAATGCACATTTATCCCTCCAAAGCGTTTTTCAAATTTCGAATCAATATCTTTAATACTCTTTGAAATAATTAATAAAAACAAATAAAAAATTTAAATTTAAACTGCATCTCGCAAACAAAGCAAGCAAGAACATTTTCTCATAAAATAACTTCGGCAACCACCCCTAAAATATTTCGCACTTATTTACAAACATCCTGTAGATGTAAATGCCAATATCCTCCAGGAAATATAACACTGAGGATTACATTATCGCTCTATACTTCTCTGAACATATAAACAAATGTTACAGTATAATAATTGAAAAGAGGAAAATCCAATACTTATTTGTTATTTTCTTGTACTTTTTCAAATAGAAAGCCATAAATTTTACTTGCTCTCAATCTAATGAGGATTTTGAATTTCTGTCTGGAAAATTATAATTTATTAAATATTTCACAATTTAACTAACTTTCTGTCTCTAACAGGTTGCGAAATAACAATGTTATCCGATTTGAAACATGAATTATGGTAGTTAATTCACTATCTTTTTTCAAAATATTTCCTTTTCATCCTAAACTTAATTCCTTAGTGCTGCATATGAGTAGAACATGTTATTTTTTTATGTTTTTCGTGCCTTCGAAGGCTGACTACTATTTTTAATAGTCGTATTACACTGAAACGTTTTTTTTTATTTTAGGTTGCAGAATGCCAGAATGAAGGAAGAGAATGTATTATGGTAACAAGCGGCGCTGTAGCTTTTGGAAAACAAAAATTAACCCAAGAATTGCTTATGTCTCTTTCTATGAGAGAAACTTTATCACCCACAGATCATACTAGGGAAGTAAGTTGTTTCAAATATTCGAGGTGATCCGAAATTGTATCTAGATATTTTCCGAAGTAATAGTACAATATTTCCCTAAATCTTGTCCTGGCCTGCAGCGAATACTTTTGTGAAAAAAATGTTAAATAAAAAAATTTACGAATTTTCCTGAAACATCAGAATTTTGTATTAGATCGTAGTTCTATTGTCTTAATATCTCCAATTCTGGGGGTGAAATATGTAGAACTGATGCTGCGCAAGATTTTAAAACGTTTGTCCGCAATATTGATAAATAAAATGCCATCAAAATAACTCGTATCAAAATTAGCATTAGCAACATGAAAATTTAGCATATTTAAAATATTAAGGGCATCTATAAGATCATGAATTAATTTGTATAGACTAATAAAAGAAAATTTATTTAGCAATTTCTGTTGCGGAAGTCCAACAGTCGGTTAGACCTTATCTAATTAGAAGGACGTTTAAATAATTGCATTGCACACTTTCGACTGCATTACAATATTTATTGGGTTCCAAATGATAAAGCGTAATCAAGTTTGGACTTATATAATAAATTTGAAAGTTGAGTATCATCAAAACTCACTGAATTTAGAATAACCAAGCTTCTGTGCATACAAGACAATATCGTCAACATGTTTGTTAAGGGTTAATCTAAAGTCAAACAGATTATTTAAACCTTTGAATTCAAACGCCCCTTTTAAATATTTGTTTAATATTGTTTATTTTGTAATCAATGTAAATTGTACCTTTTCCTCAATGAAAGATAAAATATTACATTTGCTAATGTCCAGAGAAAGCTCGGACAATACCTTTCATTAATTTAAGAATACTTTGAAGTATTTCACAATCATAACTGTTGTCAACAGTTTCATACAATTTCATGTCATCATCCTATACAGTGCGTTTATGATGAAAGGAACAAATTCGTTTAAAATTCAGGTAATTATTTTGTGGAAAAACGCATCTCTAAAATAAGCGGTTTTCGTAATAATGACGTTTGAAATGTGATAAATGAAAAAAAAAATGTTTAATCACAATAACAATTGCTTTATAATAAATGTTCAATGTTTTGCCCGTTTACTTCGATACATTTTTGTAGTCGAAGGATTGTTTCCCGTTGAACGTTTTCAATTACCTCTGATGGAATAAGTCTTATTTCCTGGCGTATTCTCTGTTTCAGGTCATGAGGATTATTTGGTCTATTCACATAAACTTTAGATTTCAAATAACCCCATAAGAAGAAATCTAAAGGGGTTAAATCCGGTGACTTTGGTGGCCACTCATTAATTAAAGACCTCTGTGTCCAATCCATTTATTAGGGAAAGTTAATTCAAGAAATTGTCGAACAGCAATTGCAAAATGAGGAGGTGCCCTAACTTCATCTGCCTTGCGTACATCAACGCGATTGACCTCTCTTTCTAGGGCCAGTCCATAGTTTACTAGGTCAATGCGTAAAACTGACAAAATGACACTGACAAACTAAACGCCGGTGATAGTTTGGTTTTTATTGTCGCAAAATACTAAGTCAAAATGGTCTAGGGGTCAAGGAATGAAAAACGATTAATACGAAGAAAATTGTTTTGTTTAGGATAACATTTAGCATACCAGGTTGTTTTTGTTGTTTTTTAAAAAAATTTTCAAAGTTGCTCAATTTAAACATTTTATTTAATTACTTGTGTATTTCAGAATATCAATTTTCAAACGTCATTATTACGAAGAACGCTTATTTTAGAGATATGTTATATTATACAAAAATTGTGTACCGTACAATTCAAAATTGGCTTAATATACAGGGTGTTCCATTGAAAAATCAATACTGACAGCGTACGATCTTCTTAAGACACCCTGTATACAATTTTCTTATGTCAAAAAAATCCGCAACTAAAAATACTAATCGACGTGTCCGAGCGTTTTTCCACAAAATAATTACCTGAATTTTAAACGAATTTGTTCCATTCATCATGAACTCACTGAAGTGAATTTATAACATTTTTCATTTCTTTTTTAGGATGCATCATTGCTACTAGAACCCAGAGCAGCTGCTGCTGTTGGCCAGTCTGGTCTTATGTCTCTTTATGATGCTATGTTTTCCCAATACGGAGTGAAAATTGCCCAAGTTCTAGTCACCAAACCGGATTTTTACAATGAAGAAACTCGTAGAAACTTAATAAGTACATTATCAGAACTTATCAGTCTGAACATTGTTCCAATTATAAATACAAATGATGCAGTTTCACCCCCACCACAAGTCGATGAGCCTATTGGAGGCAAAGCAGGAAAACGAGGAATTTCTATAAAAGACAACGATAGTTTAGCGGCTATGTTGGCAGCTGAGGTACAGTCTGATCTCTTAATATTAATGTCGGATGTAGATGGCATTTATAATAAGCCTCCATGGGAAGAAGGTGCAAAATTTCTTCACACGTTTACTTCCGATTTAAGGCATACAATTGAATACGGCCAAAAATCTAAAGTTGGCACTGGAGGAATGGATTCGAAAGTTAACTCAGCCACGTGGGCTCTAGACAGGGGTGTTTCAGTGGTAATTTGTAATGGCATGCAAGATAAAGCAATTAAAACTATATTGTCTGGGCGAAAAGTGGGAACGTTCTTTACAGATTCGAGCGTAAATGGTATATTAATGAGTACTGAGGTCATGGCTGAAAATGGTGAGTGCCAATGCACATACTTTCATAAATGTTTATAACTCTAGTGGCCGCCGAGCATAGGCAACCCAATAGTGCACGACTGGTACTAGTAACGAAAAATCCCTAAATCTTGGAGTCACCAATATTAATGATTAGTTTACAAAGAACAGTAACAAAACGCTCGAGCTAATGCGGTCTTTGATTGGTTGAATAGAATCTCGTGAGAACTTACAGCAATCACAGCCAGTTAAAGAGAATGTTGTGTTTTCTTGATTTAGTTTATACATGGTGTTTTTTTAATCGATAGAGCAAGGCAAGATCTATTCGAATTTTGCAATGTTAACACAGCCACACAAAAAAAAGTTGGGTATACTTTTTATGCGACATATATTTTTCGTAGTAATTTGGCCTCCTGAACACGGTGTAGCATTTAAAATTACTACCGCCAGAAAAGTACTTAAAATTTGTAAAATCATATTAATTACTTTATGAATAACTAATTTTACAATTACAATGTAATAAGGTAACAGAAAAATTAAAATACTTGATAAGTGATATTGTAAAATTCAATGGAAAATACTTATACAGGTAACGGTAATAA